>NC_056750.1:532557302-532562302 GCF_019279795.1 Protopterus annectens | reverse complement strand
GATACCTACTGTACTGCAATCCCAGAACGTCTACCTCACAACAGCGAATGCACACTAGTATTCACTGTTCTGGTGTCGAGCATTTTCAGTTCAGCCTTCCGTATACTGAGAAACCTGCCTTTCAACTATCCCAGTTCAATGGTATGAAGCAACAGAAGTTGAAACAAACTAAAATAAATAAAACAAAATCCACGTCAGCAGAACCAGCAGCAAAGAGTCCAATATTAAGTGCTTTATTAACATCCACTTTTCGTTCAAGAAAACTGAACTTATTCAGACAAACATCAAAAGGTAACAAATGTAAAAAAACTCCTTAAATACACAACTGACAACACATGGTACACTTGAATGGACCAACCAACTGGTTAAAACTTGCTGACATCAATGTGTGGGAAAAAGCTGATCTCAAAGCATCTTAAAGTGCTACTGCATACAAAAGTCAGGTCTTTACAAGTTCAGTTTTGAAATCCAAACAACTAACCAAAATAAAATGAAAAATTGTCAATGAGAATGTGTCTGAACATAAAATGTTTAAAACCAAGAAAAACAAAACATGATGAATGGAACCGATTTGCTGACAAAAATAAAAAGTAAAACAAAAAGTGAGTCATAAATGAAGAATAAAAATGAAAAATAATAAAATTATCTCTGCATACTTCTGAGTTTCAAAATGCAAGCTAAACTTACTCTGTTGTTAAGACCTGGAGGTCTATACGAACAGAGTTTCAGCTGCCAAATCACTTCTAGGCGCTCTAATAATAGTTGAAAAGGACCCCCCCCTGATGTCAAAGGGAACCTGTCCTAACACCCTGAAAGTAAAACTGTGCTGAGGGTGGTCATTAACATGTTTCGCCAAAGCGTTTTCACACTTGTTTTTCCTAATACAATATAAATGCTCATAGATTCTTTCGTTAAAACCTCTGTCAGTCTTGCCCACATAAAACGCTGGGCAAGACTGGCAGCAAGCTAAATAAACAACCAATCTGGATTTACAGTTGAATCTACCAACAGTGGAGAAAGAAGACCCAGCAATTTTAAATCTCGAACCAGTGGCAATATGCCTGCACATGTTACAACTCTCACATTTGAAAGTGCCCTCTACTCTAACACGAGTGTCCTTTTTTGTTTCTAGTATCCGTTTGAGGTTGTCACCCCTCCAATATATAAAACTAGGCAAAGTACCAAACCTGGCTTGTAAGGCATCGTCACACCAGAAAATAACTCCAGTTCCTGACAAACACCTCCTTGATTAAATGAATCTCAGCACTATAATTAGTGATGAAAGAAATAGAAGTGTCTACTTTCTTGTTGTCTACAAAGACTTCAGGCATAACTGGAGTTGAATGTTCTAGTGGACAACTTGTGAACAAACTGCTTTGTAAAATAGGTTTATAAACACCCCCATACCTTTTAGTCTGGACCTCAGTAAACAGGTCATGAATAAACTTGTCTGGGTAACCTCTGTGTAGAAAACAATCCCTTAATATACTCACATTCTTCTAAAAAGGGTTCATCTTCAGTTACCATTCGAGCAGCGCACACAAGTTGCCCCTTGACTACCCCTCTTTTTTGGTGCTCAGGTGGGCACTAGTAAAGTGTAACATGGTGTTAGAATAGGAACTCTTATGGTATATTTTGGCCTTGAAGCTACCAGCAGAAATATCTTTGTGACCCAGTCAATCCCTGCAGCATGAGGGATAGACGTGTAAAGGTCTTTTACGTCTATTGTCAAAAATCTGTGACCTGTCTTGAATTCTAAAGCACCCATGGCTTTTAAAGCCCAAGAGTCTTTACAAATGTGTGTTTCCTTTTCAACGTATTTTTTCAGTATGTTGTCCACGTATTTGGCTATCGGGTAAGTGATTGAACCCCTAGTATTAACCAATAGCCTCATGGGAGGGTTATACACATCTTTATGTATTTTGGGTAGTCCGAACACAGTTGGAATCTTGGGGAACGAAACAGTCAAATATTTCAACACATCTTGTTCTGTAACATTTTCTAAAAACAAATCATTCAAGAAAACATGGATGCACCTATACGCTGCATTCAATTCGTTAATGCTAGACAGTGTATAAGCATCCTGCAATAACATGTGGGTAAGACTAAACCACCCCCCTTGTCAGGTTTGAGAATCCTGACAGGTAAACTTTTTAAAGTGTCCAACAAGTCGACCTCGTCATCAATCAAGATTTTGTTCGGAAGTGTCCTACAACAGTTGACTAAGTTTCTAATTTCAGTTTCACACAAATGTTCAAATAAAAAAAAGTAAAGGGTAAATAGGGGGGGTTAAATGTACTTGGAACTCTCAACGTTTTTTCGTCTAAAACAGTGTTACCAAAAAGTAATAATAAATTCAACTTATGTATAAACAACTTTAAATCAAGCAATGTGTGTGCTAGATTAAAATGTCTCCATGGGATATAAGTGAGACCTTTTGAAAATAAATCAGACATCTCCACAGTGATTGTAAAACTCGAATAGTTGTAAACAAAAAAATCTCCAAAACTGTTACTAATAATGTCAGGTTTTGTCCTTCTCATTATGAATGGGGGGGGATATGCAGTTTGTTTATTGTATGCATCTATGTCTCTTTTCAGTTTTTTCATTTTCATCTCCATATTGCGAGATATCTGTTGGTCTATGGTCGAAAAAATTTGTTTATACTCATAATTATACCTGTTAAAGTCTACATGTGACTTGATGTTAGTATCCAAAATTTCAATTTCAGCACTCAAATTGTTTATAAATTTCTGATAAAATTTGGCCATTAAGTCCATTAACTCATGTCCATGTCTATCAAACAAACTAATCAGCTCACTATGGAACTCTGAACCAGCTATCAGTCCAATGGGGTACTGCCAGGAGCACAAGCCCTTTGGCACAACCCCCACTTTTTTACATTCATTAAATTAGGAAATCTCTAACTGAAGCTTCTTTACCTTTAAAGATTTGTGGTCCAAGGTCTTCAAAAAGTCCACTAAAGGAGCTTCTGATGTCCCTGTGTCAATAGACACAAACCCGTTCCTGTTCTCGAAAACTGGGAGTTGCTCATTCAACCAAGATGTAACATTCAGTGAGTCTCCAGTTTGGCTCAAAGATGAACTGGTCCTGGGACGTTCACCGGTAGGTCTAGGATGCACAGGAACCCTGGGAACAGTTGAGGTGGAACTTCCACTGGCCTCACGGTCATTCGACCCATCACTGGTGTCAGCTGTCGCCTCAGAGGCCAAACCAACTCCAAGAGCGTCTTCTGCCAAATTGCCAGCATTTCCCTTGACTGCTACTAGCCCATCCAAACGTTGGGAAAGCACATCCATCCTTTCATTAGGTTTTTTAACCATGTTAGTGAAAGAAACCAGTGCAGAATTGTCCAAACAAGCACCTTCTTCCAATTCCATAAGTGCTACCAGTTGAATGCTACCGGTAGAAACTACTGGCAGTGGATACAAAACAAACTGACTGAAGCAACAGAAGTTGAAACAAACTAAAATAAATAAAACAAAATCCACGTCAACAGAACCAGCAGCAAAGAGTCCAATATTAAGTGTTTTATTAACATCCACTTTTCGTTCAAGAAAACTGAACTTCTTCAGGCAAACATCAAAATATAACAAAAGTAAAAAAACTCCTTAAATACACAATTGACAACACATGGTACATTTGAATGGACCAACCAACTGGTTAAAACTCGCTGACATCAATGTGTGGGAAAAAGCTGATCTCAAAGCTTCTTAAAGTGCTACTGCATACAAAAGTCAGGTCTTTACAAGTTGTGTTTTGAAATCAAACAACTGACCAAAATAAAATGAAAAATTGTCAATGAGAATGTGTCTGAACATAAAATGTTTAAAACCAAGAAAAACAAAACATGATGAAGGGAACCGATTTGCTGACAAAAAATAAAAAGTAAAACATAAAAAATAATGTCATAAATGAAGAATAAAAATAATAAAATTACCTCTGCATGCCAAATTTTATCAGAAATGTATAGACAATTTGAGTGCTGAAACTGAAATTTTGGATACTAACATCAAGTCACATGTAGACTTTAACAGGTATAATTATGAGTATAAACGAATTTTTTCGACCATAGACCAACAGATATCTCGCAATATGGAGATGAAAATGAAAAAACTGAAAAGAGACATAGATGCATACAATAAACAAACTGCATATCCCCCCCCCATTCTCAGAGAGTTGGCGGCAGTCTAGGTGCTCCTGTCAACCTGACTCATGGGGTTGTGAGGCAGACAGCTAGACCCAGTAGGCCAGCTACTGGAGAGGATGTGGAGGATGTTGTTCCTACAGAAAATTTTGTAACTGACGGTGGCAGGGATGAGGAGGTTTCTCATTCTACGCCGTCTTTTTCCTCGAACTGGGGTCAGAACCATCAGAGGTTTTACAACACGAGGAGCTATCACAGGAACAACAGCAAGAAGCCTTTTCAGAAGTAATGAGAAGGACAAAACCTGACATTATTAGTAACAGTTTTGGAGATTTTTTTGTTTACAACTATTCGAGTTTTACAATCACTGTGGAGATGTCTGATTTATTTTCAAAAGGTCTCACTTTTGTTCCATGGAGACATTTTAATCTAGCACACACATTGCTTGATTTAAAGTTGTTTATACGCAAGTTGAATTTATTGTAAATTTTTGATAACACTGTTTTAGACAAAAAAACTTTGAGAGTTCCAAGTACATTTAACCCCCCTATTCATCCTTTACTTTTTTTATTTGAACATTTGTGTGAAACTGGAATTAGAAACTTAGTCAACTGTTGTAGGACACTTCCGAACAAAAACTTGACTGATGACGAGGTTGACGTGTTGGACACTTTAAAAAGTTTACCTGTCAGGATTCTCAAACCTGACAAGGGGGGTGATTTAGTCTTACCCACATGTTATTGCAGGATGCTTCTACACTGTCTAGCATTAACAAATTGAATGCAGCGTATCGGTGCAGCCATGTTTTCTTGAATGATTTGTTTTTAGAAAA
>NC_056750.1:532532302-532549802 GCF_019279795.1 Protopterus annectens | reverse complement strand
ATGTATACACACACACACACACACACACACACACACACACACACACACACACACACACACACACACACACACACACACATTGAAATGTAATAGAGACACACATGCACATATTTATGCTCCTTATGAGCCAATGATCTGGTAACTACAGCAGAGCTAGTCAGGGAGAAAGCTAGAAAGGTGTTTGATGTGACACCTGAACAGAGGAAGGAGGACAAGGAGACCTGGTGGTGGTGGAATGAGGAAGTACAGGAGAGTATAGAGGAAGAGGCTGGCGAAGAAGAAGTGGAATTGTCAAAGAGATGAAGAAAGTAGACATGAGTATAAAGAGATGAGGCGCATGGCAAAGAGAGAGGTGGCGAAGGCTAAGGATAAGGCATATGGAGAGTTGTATGAGAGATTGGACACTAAAGAGGGAGAAAAGGAACTGTACTGATTGGCTAGACAGAGGGACAGAGCTGGGAAAGATGTGCAGCAGGTAAGGGTGATAAAAGGATAGTGAGGGAAACGTACTCACAAGCGAGGAGAGTGTGTTGAGTAGATGGAAAGAATACTTTGAGAGGCATATGAATGAGGAGAATGAGCGAGAAAGAAGGTTGGATGATATGGGGATAGTGAATCAGGAAGTGAAACAGATTAGCAAGGAGGAAGTAAGGACCGCTATGAAGAGGATGAAGAATGGAAAGGCTGTTGCCTCAGATGACATACCAGTGGAAGCATGGAGGTGCTTAGGAGAAATGGCAGTGGAATTTTTAACCATATTGTTTAATGAAATTTTGGAAAGTCAGAGGATACCTGAGGAGTGGAGAAAGTGTTTTGGTACCTGTCTTTAAGAATAAGGGTGATGTGCAGAGCTGCAGTAACTACAGAGGGATAAAATAGATCAGTCACAGCTTGAAGTTATTTATGGGAAAGAGTAGTGGAAGCTAGGTTAAGAAGGGAGGTGATGGTTAGTGATCAGCAGTATGTTTTCATGCCAGGAAAGAGCACTCCAGATGCAATGTTTGCTCTGAGAGTGTTGGAGAAATACAGAGAAGGTCAGAAGGAGTTTCATTGTGTATTTGTGGACTTAGGGAAAGCATATGACAGGGTGCCTAGAGAGGAGTTGTGGTATTGTATGAGGAAGTCGGGAGTGACAGAGAAGTATGTAAGAGTGGTACAGGATATGTATGAGGGTAGTGTGACATTGGTGAGGACTGCGGTGGAAGTGACAGATGCATTTAATGTGGAGGTGGGATTACATCAAGGATCAGCTCTGCGCCCTTTCTTATTTGCAGTGGTGATGGACAGTTGACAGATGAGATCAGACAGAAGGCCCCGTGGACTATGATGATTGCAGATGACATTGTGATATGTAGTGAGAGTAGGGACCAGGTTGAGAAGACCCTGGAGAGGTAGAGATATGCTTTAGAGAGGAGAGGAGAGGAATGAAGGTCAGCAGGGCTAAAATAGAATATATGTATGTAAATGAGAGGGAGGGTAGAGGAATGGAGAGGAGGCAGGGAGTAGAGCTGGTAAAGGTGGATGAGTTTAAGTACTTGGGATCAACAGTTCAGAGTAATGGTGAGTGTGGAAGAGAGGTGAAGAAGAGAGTACAGGTAGGGTGCAATGGGTGGAGAAAAGTGTCAGGAGTGATGTGTGACAGACGGGTACCAGTAAGAGTGAAAGGGAAGGTCTACAAGAGGGTAGTGAGACCAGCTATGTTATATGGGTTGGAGATGGTGGCACTGACAAAAAGGCAGGAGTCAGAGCTGGATGTGGCAGAGTTAAAGATGATAAGATTTGCACTGGGTGTGACTAGGATGGACAGGATTAGGAATCAGTATATTAGAGGGTCAGCTCAGGTTGGACAGTTTGGAGACAAAGCAAGAGAGGCGAGTTTGCGTTGGTTTGGACATGTGCTGAGGAGGGATTCTGGGTATATTGGGAAAAGGATGTTAAGGATGGAGCTGCTGGGTAAGAGGAAAAGAGGAAGGCCTAAGATAAGGTTTATGGATGCGGTGAGAGAGGACATGCAGGCGGTTGGTGTGAAAGAGCAAGATGCAGAGGACAGGAAGAAATGGAAACCGATGATCTGTTGTGGCGACCCCTAATGGGAACAGCCGAAAGAAGATGATGATGAGCCAATGATCTGTATTTCTTCAGTCCATATTTGCTTGAGTCAATGAGTTCTGTTTTATCACACATTGGGCAACAGACAGCAGAGGGAGAGAAGAGAGTTGACCCAGCCCACCTGCAGGATCCATGTAGTCCACTTCAGAGTTTTGATGATATGGGACTCAATGAATGGATCTCGACAAGGTATGTCTGAGTAATAGGTTTATCTGTATTGCAGCACTGAGATGCAATGAATGCTGCATGTAATGTATGTATTTCAAAAAATGTTATAATCGTAAGTACTTTATGCATATCTCCTTGCAAACAAATTTAGTGCCAACTTCACACTCTGCACACTACTCAAAACCTTTATGTACCTGAGTCCCTTACTCTCTCAATTATCTCTAAAGATCTTTTACTGAAAGAGTTTAACAAGACAAAAAATTCTCCCTCCTAGGGAGTTGACAATATACTTGGTTGCTTAATTAATGGTTAGGAGTTTTTCTGCTTGGGCAACCACTGAAAAAGGTTTTAGCTAAACCCAGTTGGACCTTCCTGGTAAACAAAGTCAAAATAAATAAATACAAAATAAGTAAAATAGTGTTAAATGTGCCTTTCAGGAGACACTTCTCAAACGGCTTAACCTAATTTAAGCTACTAATTGTATCCCTCATGAGTGACACACTGCAGTGCTGATCCCTCCATAAGAGTGACCAGGGTAATTACAGACCTATCATCCTTACAAGCATCATCTGTAAAAGCTTGGAACATATTAAAATTGCCCTCATCATAAATTTTGATATCAAGAGTCTTGATAGACTTGATCCCCAACAGTTTGGCTTTGTGAAGATTATATCTGGTGTATTTAATCTAGTAAACAGTTTTGAAAGGGTTATGGAGGCTGCAGCTGGTGTCCATCCAGTGCACATGAAATGGCTTGACTTGGCCAAGGTCTTCAACATCATTATCCAGGCTGGCATCAAACACAAGCTAAATACTTTAAAATAATCTTATATGTATGTGAGTTGCAGGTCCCTCATCAGAAAGTATAAAAGTCACAAGTAGTGGCCATAAGAATTCAGTGCTAGGACCTCTCCTTTTGACATTTACTTCTCAAATCTCCAAGCAGAAAGTTAAGACTTCTGGGTAAGAAAGTATACAGACAGCTGCAACTAGGGCTTGTTATTAACTTATCCTGCAACATGTAAACCTTCTAGAGTGAACTTGCCCTAGAAAACTCTTGGTGTACTAAAACTTAAGCCAAATGCTAAAAAATGCAGTACCATCACTATTGGTAGACACCATCTCCCCTCATCATGCCATATAGACAGTACAAAATGAAAATATAGTCAGGGACCAAGGTACTTGGCCTGATAGATCCCTCTGTTTTGATCATCATATGACAACAATTGTCAGGACATCCTTTTATTTAGCCCAGTTAATTACCAAAGGAATATTTTCAAGGTCTAAAGTGGCCTTATGCTCAGCATAGATCTGGCCAATTACCAAGTACAAAAGCATAGATCTGGCCAATTACCAAGTACAACACTGCCTTTATGTATGTCACTAAGCATATCAATTAGAAAGTCCACAAAGTTTTTTAACTAAAAAGATCACAGGCGAAAAGTCTATGATCTACAAAGAGTCTGAAACTTTATCCCTTTAATCAGTATCTTATAGATTTTGGAGAAGAGATCACTGCCTCACTTGCCATGCCATTAGAGCCCTGATTGTCCTGTACTCCCTGTTTCTCTGCATGTCCAGTATCTGCACCAGTAATAGAAACAGGAATCTAAATCCTCACCAAGAGATAAATAAAACACAGTGGAGGCGCAGGTTTATAGCCTTTCAAATCTCTGCATATGTTTCTCTGCATGTCAAACAGTGCAACGTTCTGTCTTTCTTTAAACATAAAATAGATGACTAGATGGGTATTCACAAATTTAACCTCAGACTAACTGATATGGCCCTACTGGAGAAATAGCCACAACCTGAGAAAGGGTATTGGCTAGGTCTTAATGGCCATAAGACTCTGTTGCCTTGGAATAGCCATGATTCTAAGAATGTAAAATATTACATAAACAAAGATGTTTCTTTGATAGCAGTCAGGTCATGCTTGATTAATTGGTAATTATGAGACTAATTATGTATTCTGTAAATGTATAAAAGGAATGCTTTTCTCCATGGCAGATTCACTAAAGTCTTGGGGAAGGGAGCTCATACCCTGTATGCATGATTTCCAAGAGTTTAAGTGGGAAGGTGCATTGTCTTTGGCTGAAGTTTGACTGTAGACTGTTGTGCTTCAGTCAGAAGTGAGATCCCATGCCTGAAGATGTATTTTTAGTAGGGTGACTGTCTCCTACTGCCTAGAGTGGGAAGCTCTAAATAAAATGTGTTGTCATGAACTTGAATTTGGACCCTGGTATTGAAACAGGTTAATTTGGAACCTGCAACAAATTTGATATCAGTGGGACCAATGGCAATGTTTGCTCTGAGAGTGTTGGAGAAATACAGAGAAGGTCAGAAGGAGTTTCATTGTGTATTTGTGGACTTAGGGAAAGCATATGACAGGGTGCCTAGAGAGGAGTTGTGGTATTGTATGAGGAAGTCGGGAGTGACAGAGAAGTATGTAAGAGTGGTACAGGATATGTATGAGGGTAGTGTGACATTGGTGAGGACTGCGGTGGAAGTGACAGATGCATTTAATGTGGAGGTGGGATTACATCAAGGATCAGCTCTGCGCCCTTTCTTATTTGCAGTGGTGATGGACAGTTGACAGATGAGATCAGACAGAAGGCCCCGTGGACTATGATGATTGCAGATGACATTGTGATATGTAGTGAGAGTAGGGACCAGGTTGAGAAGACCCTGGAGAGGTAGAGATATGCTTTAGAGAGGAGAGGAGAGGAATGAAGGTCAGCAGGGCTAAAATAGAATATATGTATGTAAATGAGAGGGAGGGTAGAGGAATGGAGAGGAGGCAGGGAGTAGAGCTGGTAAAGGTGGATGAGTTTAAGTACTTGGGATCAACAGTTCAGAGTAATGGTGAGTGTGGAAGAGAGGTGAAGAAGAGAGTACAGGTAGGGTGCAATGGGTGGAGAAAAGTGTCAGGAGTGATGTGTGACAGACGGGGTACCAGTAAGAGTGAAAGGGAAGGTCTACAAGAGGGTAGTGAGACCAGCTATGTTATATGGGTTGGAGATGGTGGCACTGACAAAAAGGCAGGAGTCAGAGCTGGATGTGGCAGAGTTAAAGATGATAAGATTTGCACTGGGTGTGACTAGGATGGACAGGATTAGGAATCAGTATATTAGAGGGTCAGCTCAGGTTGGACAGTTTGGAGACAAAGCAAGAGAGGCGAGTTTGCGTTGGTTTGGACATGTGCTGAGGAGGGATTCTGGGTATATTGGGAAAAGGATGTTAAGGATGGAGCTGCTGGGTAAGAGGAAAAGAGGAAGGCCTAAGATAAGGTTTATGGATGCGGTGAGAGAGGACATGCAGGCGGTTGGTGTGAAAGAGCAAGATGCAGAGGACAGGAAGAAATGGAAACCGATGATCTGTTGTGGCGACCCCTAATGGGAACAGCCGAAGAAGATGATGATGAGCCAATGATCTATATTTCTTCAGTCCATATTTGCTTGAGTCAATGAGTTCTGTTTTATCACACATTGGGCAACAGACAGCAGAGGAGAGAAGAGAGTTGACCCAGCCCACCTGCAGGATCCATGTAGTCCACTTCAGAGTTTTGATGATATGGGACTCAATGAATGGATCTCGACAAGGTATGTCTGAGTAATAGGTTTATCTGTATTGCAGCACTGAGATGCAATGAATGCTGCATGTAATGTATGTATTTCAAAAATGTTATAATCGTAAGTACTTTATGCATATCTCCTTGCAAACAAATTTAGTGCCAACTTCACACTCTGCACACTACTCAAAACCTTTATGTACCTGAGTCCCTTACTCTCTCAATTATCTCTAAAGATCTTTTACTGAAAGAGTTTAACAAGACAAAAAATTCTCCCTCCTAGGGAGTTGACAATATACTTGGTTGCTTAATTAATGGTTAGGAGTTTTTCTGCTTGGGCAACCACTGAAAAGGTTTTAGCTAAACCCAGTTGGACCTTCCTGGTAAACAAAGTCAAAATAAATAAATACAAAATAAGTAAAATAGTGTTAAATGTGCCTTTCAGGAGACACTTCTCAAACGGCTTAACCTAATTTAAGCTACTAATTGTATCCCTCATGAGTGACACACTGCAGTGCTGATCCCTCCATAAGAGTGACCAGGGTAATTACAGACCTATCATCCTTACAAGCATCATCTGTAAAAGCTTGGAACATATTAAAATTGCCCTCATCATAAATTTTGATATCAAGAGTCTTGATAGACTTGATCCCCAACAGTTTGGCTTTGTGAAGATTATATCTGGTGTATTTAATCTAGTAAACAGTTTTGAAAGGGTTATGGAGGCTGCAGCTGGTGTCCATCCAGTGCACATGAAATGGCTTGACTTGGCCAAGGTCTTCAACATCATTATCCAGGCTGGCATCAAACACAAGCTAAATACTTTAAAAATAATCTTATATGTATGTGAGTTGCAGGTCCCTCATCAGAAAGTATAAAAGTCACAAGTAGTGGCCATAAGAATTCAGTGCTAGGACCTCTCCTTTTGACATTTACTTCTCAAATCTCCAAGCAGAAAGTTAAGACTTCTGGGTAAGAAAGTATACAGACAGCTGCAACTAGGGCTTGTTATTAACTTATCCTGCAACATGTAAACCTTCTAGAGTGAACTTGCCCTAGAAAACTCTTGGTGTACTAAAACTTAAGCCAAATGCTAAAAAATGCAGTACCATCACTATTGGTAGACACCATCTCCCCTCATCATGCCATATAGACAGTACAAAATGAAAATATAGTCAGGGACCAAGGTACTTGGCCTGATAGATCCCTCTGTTTTGATCATCATATGACAACAATTGTCAGGACATCCTTTTATTTAGCCCAGTTAATTACCAAAGGAATATTTTCAAGGTCTAAAGTGGCCTTATGCTCAGCATAGATCTGGCCAATTACCAAGTACAAAAGCATAGATCTGGCCAATTACCAAGTACAACACTGCCTTTATGTATGTCACTAAGCATATCAATTAGAAAGTCCACAAAGTTTTTAACTAAAAGATCACAGGCGAAAAGTCTATGATCTACAAAGAGTCTGAAACTTTATCCCTTTAATCAGTATCTTATAGATTTTGGAGAAGAGATCACTGCCTCACTTGCCATGCCATTAGAGCCCTGATTGTCCTGTACTCCCTGTTTCTCTGCATGTCCAGTATCTGCACCAGTAATAGAAACAGGAATCTAAATCCTCACCAAGAGATAAATAAAACACAGTGGAGGCGCAGGTTTATAGCCTTTCAAATCTCTGCATATGTTTCTCTGCATGTCAAACAGTGCAACGTTCTGTCTTTCTTTAAACATAAAATAGATGACTAGATGGGTATTCACAAATTTAACCTCAGACTAACTGATATGGCCCTACTGGAGAAATAGCCACAACCTGAGAAAGGGTATTGGCTAGATCTTAATGGCCATAAGACTCTGTTGCCTTGGAATAGCCATGATTCTAAGAATGTAAAATATTACATAAACAAAGATGTTTCTTTGATAGCAGTCAGGTCATGCTTGATTAATTGGTAATTATGAGACTAATTATGTATTCTGTAAATGTATAAAAGGAATGCTTTTCTCCATGGCAGATTCACTAAAGTCTTGGGGAAGGGAGCTCATACCCTGTATGCATGATTTCCAAGAGTTTAAGTGGGAAGGTGCATTGTCTTTGGCTGAAGTTTGACTGTAGACTGTTGTGCTTCAGTCAGAAGTGAGATCCCATGCCTGAAGATGTATTTTTAGTAGGGTGACTGTCTCCTACTGCCTAGAGTGGGAAGCTCTAAATAAAATGTGTTGTCATGAACTTGAATTTGGACCCTGGTATTGAAACAGGTTAATTTGGAACCTGCAACAAATTTGATATTAGTGGGACCAGAAGTTTGATTTATATTTCAACTTTTTAAGTGAACAGTGTAGAAAGCTGAACATCAACATTTTTCTGTTGGTAAGACTTTTTTTTCAACATTTAATTTCCAGCCTTGGATAAAGAAGTTTGTGAACTGAATAAAATCACTGATGTTATGTGGTCCTATCTCACCTACATTCATTACTGATGGGTTCGGAGCCGATAATCAGCTCCGACTCGGCCGACTATTTTCTAGCACAAAGTCTCTAATTGGCTGGTCTAACTGGTATCCCAGGATGTACCTCTCCCAAACCCCCAGATCTCGTTTGCCGCTCGTTGAGTTAGGATGTGGTCTTGAGCTTGGCTGTGGCCAAGTACCTTTTTGACTAAACTTTCTAAAGTTTTATACCTTTCTGTCAAACAAAAGCTATTTTCATAGCTATATTGGGTTTTGTGTGTGTTTTGAGCTTGTTATAGTTTTGTGGAGAGTGTGTGTGGTTTCCTTGTGTTTGACGGGCTAGGCCCATTTAATTTAGAAGGGACCTAGTCCTCTCCTTCGTCTTGTTGTCAGTGTTTTCTCTCATCTATCCCTAAGGAGCATTTAAATTAGAGTTCCTGTAGTGTATCCCACCTTCCTATTGTTGTGTTGAGTGTTTGGAATTTGTTGGACATGTCTAAAGAGCAAAAGGAGCATAAACCCTCTGGGTTTAAAAAATGCTCAAAGTGTGCCTATAAAATGTCGATCACAGATGGGCATGCCATCTGTTTATTGCCTTGGCATGATTCACTTACAAGAATCCTGCAGTGTCTGCCATTCCTTCAGTTCTAGGGTGCTGCAGGAAAGAAAAAATAAACTGATTTTGAAGGGCCTGGTCAAGCCCTCCTTTGAAGAGGATATAGAATCTGCTTCTTCTACTGGCAAATCCAAATCCAATACAAGATTTAAATCCCATGGCATGACGGGTTCTGACACAAGAGGACGCAGTAACCAGGCTCCTTTCAAAAAGGCCTTGCAAAGTTTATGGCCCATAAGAGTGGGCTCATAGGATACATGGAAGTTAGAAATGGCCACCAGCTGCATTTTGCTCCTAGAACAACAGAAAAGCTTGGAACAGTTTCACTGACCACTGTTCAGGGAAAAAACTGAGCTTCTAGGCTTTTGTATTTATACAGGGCACTAACTGCCATTGAGTGAAGAGCAGCACTGGGCAAATGCAAGGCTTAAATATGAGCAAAGAGAAACAAGTTTTAAGCTTATTACCAATCAGGAAAGCACATAGTAAGCCTTTGACCAGCAGTCCCCAACTCAGACAGATTAGATCAGCACCCTTCCACAAGGGTGCAGAAAAATATCTTCTTAATGTAGAATAGCTGGTTTGGACCCCAAGTGTAACAAGGCCACACAAGCTACCTTCAACAGCCCAACAACTAACAGATACAGTGTAATGTACTGCAGTTAACTACTTAAAGTAGTAGTAGACAGTACAGTTTTTTCTTGCTATAAAATGCAAAAAAATAACAGCTTATGTTACTGATACATAGTAGTCACAAAGGTAATTTTACTTACAGTATGTTACTGTGGTGGTTTTTGTTAAAAATTTGAGGGGTGAACATTTTAACATAACTTTACTTAGCACAATATTGTTTACTCTCATTCTCTTTACACTAAGAATAGTAGTAAATTAGGAGTATTCTTTTCTTTATCCCCCCATGGACCCTCACAGATGGCTTTTTTACCTGTACCCATTCAGGCTATTTGTTCCAAGGGGACATATGCTGGTTATTCCCAGGCCAGGCAGTAATTTTAAGGCCCATTCATTCCTACCCATTAATCTATATCAGCCCTTCATTTTCTTCTGAGAGTCAGATGGCAGAGAGTGGGCCAGGTTGTTGGTCCTCATTTTGATGTTTACCCATTGCTTATGTGAGCATCTCCTCCCACCTTAGAATCTCCTCCATTTTTGCTCTTTCCTAAAGGAACATGTGCCTTCATGCGCTAAGCTTCCCCTCACCATCTAGTATAACTTCACTTTGCCAGAGCGTGCTCAATAGGCTTAGACTCCACCTCATGTAATACCTAGTGCTCCTGCATTATGATTGATGAACCAGCAGTCAGAACTCACTTCCATCCTCCTCATCACTAGCTAGCTCCTTCAAGCACCCAAGCTGCCAAACTCTGGTCACCTGTGGTATAGTCAAGGCTATAGCTGTCTATGTCATGGGCTTAATTTAGAGAACGGATAATTACAGGAAGCCAGTGATGTTTTGTTAAAGCTTAACTCACCAATACAAGACAACATTGTGGTCTTTGTATGGTTAGTGCCGTATCCACATCTGTTATTAGGTAGAAAGAAGATCTACTGATATTTGCTGACAAGTGATAAGCAATTTGTATGAGTCTATGAGTGGAGAGGCATAATGTGTACTTGCTGGGACTGAAAACCAACTTGCATTTTGGAGAGTTTACAGGGATGCTTATACATAGCGTCAAGTTAATAAATGTGCAAATACTGGTCATTACAGCTGGTATGTTGTGACTACAGTTTTTTTGCTTGGTAATAAAGGTTCATAGGTTCCTAGGTTGGTACTAGGCTATCGGCCCTAGGGCCTATACAAGTCTAGCCATAACAATTCCCATTTCTTCCCACACTACTTACTTCTATTATTTATCCCTACTATTTATTGAAGTGTGGGGATGCATACATTTATAGCTAAGGAGTGACTTAAACTGGAAAAGCTCAGTTGAATTGGCTTCAGAAGTAATTAGGCAAAATTTAAAACCTTGGATTCTAGGTAATGGGTATTATCACAGTAGATTAGCCTGTGAGTGTGAAATAGCAGGAACTATGTTGAGCAGGACATTGATTGTGTGTGGTTTAGGAAGCAATGCTTTATTGGAGATGAGGTCCACTAGTGAACACCAGGAAGAAAATATCATCTATTCATTCTTCTCTGTTAAATGGACCAAGTAATTTTGAAAATTCTAAAGATGGGTCAGCTTTCAGTTACATTTATGGTAAGCAACCCAGCTTAATAAGATAAGATAATGAACTTCAGATAATCCATTCTGGGGAGGCAAATGCTTACAATTTTAACACATCGACTCCGAGATTGCCAAAAGTTGTTAAAGGAAAGAACACAAAGAGTGGGGGCAACTCAAGATGAAAGTCTAAGACTACAGCATGTACGCAATTGGTACAATAGTAAAGATAAAATTGCCAATGTAGAGGCATCTTATGGGAGGACAGGATAAAGACTGAATGGATAATGATACAAGAAGTGCTATGAAAATTGCATGGTAAATTCAATGATATTATGGGGGGGCATGAGAAATGAGGTGTTGTGATTGCATTAAACATAAGGGTATGAAATCAGTAGGAAAACAGGGAGGTTACACGGCACAAAGAGTTATTATGCACTGCTGTCTTGAAACACTTAGAGATGATAATACCACATATTGTGCATGGGCTGCCACATTGGCCAGTTGATCTAACAGATAATAGCACAGTTTCACTAAAGAACTGCATGGGAAACACTACAGATTAGACAGCACATCTCAACATTTGAGTAGATAATACAATGTTGAAGTACAACTACCCCCTAAAAGTGCATTCTTCTTCCCTGGATGCATTTCCTCTCTGTAATATGCTCCTTACACTGACACATAAACAAAGCATAATTTACATCTTCCCCTCTTCTGCAGCATTTCTGTATTATTCAGCTTCATTAATAAATAACATGTTGGGTAGGGATGAAATGTAGTGATACGTTCTTTACAAGTTTGTCTCTGTCTGATACATATATCACCATCATATTTTAATGTTTCTTGCCCAGGAGAGGACCACATGTTTAGGTGTCTGTAGCTTTTGCTTCTTTTCTGATCACTGGGATCATGAATCCACTGAGTCTCTGAAATTTCACATCTCTTTTACTGTGTACTGGCATTTATCACTCCCTCTACTGGTGCTATAAAAGTATTGTCTTTTTGAGGTTTCACTGCTCTTTTTGCCATGTAATGTCTAAATGCCAATAAGGCTGTAATACAAACTGTAGCACATAACTACAAAAATACTTACTGACACCCTCTGCAGAGAGTCTGATAGAAGGGAGTAATTTTGAGAACCACCACTTTAAGTGAATCAAAAGAAGACTGTGTATTTATGGAGAGAGTATAAAAATGTCACACTCTGGAGACATGGAATCAGTGTGGGGAACAGAAATGTTAGGCAAAAAAAAAAATCACATCAGTACGTATATACCTTTTGATTAATTATGGGTTAAAACAAAATACAATGTAGTAATCATTTTTGTGGTACAAAGATAAATCTTTGTTTTAGAAATCAAAATTAGACAAATATTTTTTTTTGTTTATGGCCCGTTCCTTTAAGAAAAGTAACAAGGCTCTGGAATGTTTCTTGCTTGAATAACTTAGAGGACCCTAATAAGGATATACCAGCAGTTACAATCCAGGGTTCCAGCTTCAAGGCTGTCACACATGACCATCAATAATTGCATTGCTGAAGCTACTGCTGTCATAAGCGAAGGACAGAGTGGACAGTATCTAAGATGCATTTCATGTGTCGCACACAAGGGGCTTAGTTAGTCCTGACTGTAGAAATGGCAGCAACAGCATTGCTGATGTAAGGGTGGGGAGGAAGGGGGTGACACTCCACTTCTGTACTTAGTTAAGAAAATAACAAAGGCACCCAAGAATAAAAAAATACCATCATTTATTAGACTGCTTAGCACATTATAAACTGCAGTGCATTAATCTTCTTTATGCAGAGCTATGTGTTTGTTGCAAGCAATAAGGCACAAATGGCTGTGCATTCCCAGAGTCATCTTGAGAAAAAAGTCTAAAGGGTAAGTCCCTTACATCTTTCTAGGTCTGTGGTAATATCATTATAGTCCAGAACTGTAAGTGCCAAATATAAGGCTAATAAGCTTCATACAGCTTCAAAACAAAACTCCTGTGCACAGTACCCCACCAAATGTATCTGTACCACAATCCACACAACACAGATACATTCCTACATAGTAGTTCACCAAGTATGGTCTAGTATCTGCTTGAAAGAACAGCACTCTGAATGGCAACAGCAACACATTTTAAAATTACATATTAAAAATAGCAATGCCAAATAGTATACCAATCAGAATATACTTTCCTAACCTCCACATCTCACTGCCAGTGATTTTCAGGGAAGCTGTGCCACAGGTAATTGTACTGTCGCCTGCATTGTTCACTGGGAATCTCTGTCATCAACTTTATTAAATGGACCTTCACAGGATCCCAGCAGCTGCTCCCTGATCTAGGTGTGCGGGAGGATACCTGATAATTTTGTTCCCATTATCATAACAGGTGGGCAGTCTCAGTGGGGTACTAGCATCAGCAGCTGTTGTTGAAAAATATCTGGAGAAAATGCTCACACTTTAATGGGGAATGAAACAGCTGCCTATATCTCATACAGGATGTGTGATTTGTGAAGTGTGAGTAGTGTAGACTATTGACACTGTGAAGTGTGATGACAATATGTCCACAGGTATCTTGCAGGTGTAAGTGACCACAGTACGTCTGGCTTCCCATCTTGCTGCCTGTGGACTTCATTGTAACGTAGCATCTCATAGACTTTTGAGGAAAGTGTCTGCATTTGCAAGCATACTATGCAAACTGCTGTGTGTCTGCAGCTGTTGGAGATGCCATTCTTGATGCTAAAATGTACAATTAAAAGCATGAGTAGTAGCAGCAACTGAGCAGACTGAAGTAAAATACTGGTAGAGATGCACCATTTAAAGAGAACTCAGACCTGATGAGTTACAGTAGTTTGCAGCAGTGTGGTAAGATACATCTTGTTTGCTATAGATGCATCCCCCTGCACTTAAACAGAGTATACTTAATGACAGGGAGTAGAAATCTCTTTCCAACTAATGAAACAGCTGGTGCACAAACTCAATGTAGAAAAGATCAGACAACAGATAAAAAGCATTACAAAACTTAAATAGTGGCATTAATTAAAAGCAATCAGCATTTAAAGACACAGTAGCATCAATACATTCAAAAATAACACTTAAAAATCAATATAGCTTACTTACAATAATAATCTATAATAAATATAGTGCAGAATAAATATGTATATATGTATGTATATATATATATATATATATATATATATATATATATATATATATATATATATATATTGCATATTAATAACAGTTATATATAGCAAAAAATTAATATTGCAACCTTATGTTTCAGAGGCCTAGTCTTTAAAAAAGGTTTAAGGGACACCTTATTGTTTAAACCAGGGAATTTATCAGCACTAAATAGCATGATCCAGTTCTGTTCAGTAACTTCTGTGTGGTTTACTAAATCACCTCCTCTTTTATTATTTGTTAAAATCTACAAAACTTAAAATTTAAATATATGACAGGATCCTTCTTTCTTTTATGCATAGCCAGAGCAATACTCTCTTTACCATTTTTAATGTCTCATTGGTGTTCCAATATTCTGTCTTTAAGATGTCTGTTAGTTTTACAAGTATAAAATGAAAAACATCACGCAATATGCTAAATAAACAACACTGGACGGCTTACAGTCTGCATAACGGGTACTATTAAATCTAAAACCTATATGCGGATGTGTAAAATTATTACCTGAGTGAATGTGTGTACAAGCTATTCACCATCCTCAGGCATAAGTGCCTATCCTATCAGACTTACTCAGGTTATTAGATTCATTAGACCTGTAGCATAAATGGCTCTTCAGAGATCTATTATTTCAAAAAGTGAAATTCGGTTTTATATCAATCACATCTTTCAATCCATCCACAGTGGAAAGGATACCCAATTCCTATTCATGACATCACAAACTGTGCTAATATTACTGGCAAAGGTAAATGGCATCCTTCGTTAATTATCACTCCCATCTTTTTGTGCTCTTACACTTCTAGCTTCTATATTATTAATAGGGCTCGTGGCTAGTCTATCTCTTAAATAAGGTTTACACCGATCACCTCTAGTCTCCGAAGCTTCATCAATATGCCTATCGATAACTCGACTGTCATAACCTCTCTCCAAAAACTCAATAAAAACTATGTAAATCTCAGAAAGTCAGTGTTCTCATTTAAATATCGAATAAATGCATTCAAATCAGGTTCAGTACCCTGCCACAGCATTAAACCTGCTTGAATCTCTTTCCACTCCTGCTTTGTCCTTCTGCATTCTGTGGTCATCGTAACTTCTGATTCTTTGAGTGTCCCCTGATTGGAAGGGGGGGTTTCTAACAAAAAAATGGCTCATGTCTTTGGATGGCTGTGTTTCATCAGCAGTACTAGAGCCGTTAACAAAAAATTGCTGGTTCTTCTGCTCTTTGGGTTTAACTCCCAGGCTCTCCCAGGCATTCACAGGCTTCACAGGTTGTTTTTCGGTCAAACAATGATCAGAAGAAATCATATTGGTGCTTCTCTGCTATGGATTCCATTAACAGAGCATTCACTCATTCACCCGCAAATGCAGAAGTGGAAGACATCTGACTGATCTGACCTATCATGTCACTCCTCTCATTGCTGGTAACCGCAGTTGAATCAGCTGTAATTACGTGCCATACACTGTTAGTGGTAGACCGTTCACTGACCCAAGAAAACACATTCCCAAGTTTGAAATCATTAAAATCTCTATGTAATTTTCATGTTTTAATACTTAATAGTCTTTTCTCATACCCCTGAATATTTTCTTGTAGAGTTTCCATTTTATCGCCGAGTAATTCAGAAGGATAGTTGTCATAAATCTCATTATGTAGACAGTTGATCTCTCTTACCAGTTCTTCCTCTTGCGGCCGAAAAAAGTCAATCAAGAGTTGCAGATATCTGGCACTACATTCCAAATTAATTATTTGCCATTGTCTTAGCAATTCTGGATAGGTCTGCCATTAAGTGGGCATAGTCAAGACCCTCAAACCTCTTGGTACCAGATTATGCTTAAGCGAAGGCTTCAAATGGAAAAGTTGCCATTAGAGTCACTTAAATTTGTATAACTTATTTTCTAGATCTTTATATTTAATGAGAAATCCATCATAAAGCTCTGAGTCATTATTTATAGTTATGTCAGATGTTTGTAGACCCACAGTTAATACTGGATTACTAGTGGCACTTAATAAGTCATTAAAACGTTCAAGTGATCATTTATTAGGCTCATTTTTACCGTTCATGTTTGGATTATACACCAATTCCATTTGGAAGGTATCCATGTTTCCTTCTGCCTTGTGAAGTTGGAGACAAAGGTCAGATCAGTCAGATGCCTTCCACTCAAAGAATCAGAAGTTTCGACGACCACAGAATGCAGACGGACAGTGCAGAAGTGGAAAGAGATTCAAGCAGGTTTAATTTTCAATATTTCTTCTTGTGACTTGACTGATGCTCAAATGTCACTCCTTAATAAAGGTCTTAGCTTTGTACTGGCAAAGAAAGCTGTTCTAACAGATGGTTTAAGAGACTTGAGACTCTTCGGTAGAAATTTAACTTTACGTGCTATGTTTGCTTCTACTCAGATAGATAAATGTATTTTTAAGGAGCCTAGTGTATATGTTCCACCTAGTAATTCAGCCACTGATACTTTTGTTAATGTTTTGTGACAGACAGATTAGAGAAGCTTTTGCTTTAAATACATGCTCTAAACAATTTTTTAATTTGTCTAATTCAGAATATGCCTCCCTAAATGATTTAAAAGCTTTAATATCTATAGAAATTCGACTTGCTGACAAGGGTGGGGGCATCGTTATCTTAGAGAAAGATCTATATTTTAGACAAATGTTTGTTTTACTCAATGATGAGATGACATATCAATGTATATCTTTGACAGCAGCCAAGGGTATAATGGACAAGATATCTTTTTTTTGATTTTTGATTTATTAATCACTGTAATGATAAATGAACCATTGTTTGAATATTTTACAGTTGGTCATCCTGTGATCCCCATTATATATGGATTACTCAAGGTACATAAGTGTCTTCATATTCCACCTATGTGCCCAATAGTGTCCAGTAGGGAATGAGCTACAGAACCCCTATCCATATATGTTGAAAAGAACATACACCCCATACTTGACAGTTGTGATAGTGTTTTAAAAGATACAAAAACGTTTTTAGAGACAGCTCTAAATGGGCCCTTGTACAAACTGAATGCTATTTTGTAACATTAGATATAGAATCATTGTTTATGGTAATTCCGAACCAATAGGGCATAGATAATATGAGAGAGCTGTTAAGTAATGCAGGTATTACATCTGACAAAAAACGCTTGATTTGTACCTTATTGGACATTATTTTGAATAACAACATTTTTATGTTTGGTAGTGATTACTACATTCAGGAGGCTGGTGTAGCTATG